>NC_056747.1:1233496998-1233509498 GCF_019279795.1 Protopterus annectens
GGGGGGTTTTATAAATAATACCTGCAGCTCTGATACGCTTCTAGCAGAAATGATGGCATTCAAGAGAATTGTTTTCCATGTCAAAAACTTTAAATCACAGGATTAATGCAGATTCAAATGGAGGGAGAATCAAATGGGATAAAACAAAGTTTAGATCCCATGGAGCTGGAGGAGTCTTAATGGGTGGTCTTAATAAAATAGTTCCTTCAGAAAAGCTTTGCATAGCCTGTGAGACATCAGATTTCTGCCCCAGTCACCTATGTGAAAATTAAATATTGCTGCTAACTGAACTTGAATAGTAGTTGCAACTGTGCCTTCATTAAACAGCTGGTCAAAAATTCAAGGATAGAAACTATGGGTGCAGAGAAGGGATCAATTTGGTTATTTAATGCTCAGGAAGAAAATCTTTTCCATTTGCTCATGTATAACCTCTTTGTTGAAGCCTTATGGGATGAGATCAAAATATGTTTCACAGATGAAGAAAGGTTGGGGAGCCTGGCTATGTTTGGAATCGGAGTAGCTAAGCTGTCAAGGGTTGAGGGTTTGAAGAGAAGGATGGAGCATCCTTGACGTACGAGTCAGAAGGTCCAGAACTGAGTCCAGAACCCATGGCTCCTCCTGGAGGTCAGGCCAAAGGAAGGGGAACCAGATTTGGTGAGGCCAGTATGGCACGATGAGTATCAAATTTCTTCCCAATGAGCTGGCTTTCTGAAGAACTTTGGGTATCAAGGGAAAGGGAGGGAAGGAATAGAGGAGACCCGAGGCCCAATCGTCTACAAGTGCATCCCTGGATGACTCCCCCAGAGTGGGGGATTAGGGCAAAAAAGCTGCTGCATTTGGCATTTATGGACATGGCAAAAAGGTTGCAGCAAGACTGGCCCCATTTGCGGAAAATTATCTCCGTCACTTCTGTTTTAGGGACCACTTGTGAGGCAACAGAATTGCTCTGCTGAGTCTGTCTGCTATTACGCTGGATTTCTGTGGGATGTGCGCTGCTACCAGAAAGCGTTGGGAGGAAGTCACCCACTGCCATACTCTGAGGGCTTCTCAACAAAGGGGTAGGATCAGGTTCCTCCTTGTTTGTTTATGTACCAAATGACTGACATGTTGTCCGCCTGTACTGCAAGAGTTCCCAGAGGAAGAGAGTCCTGGAATGCTCTCAACGCTAACAGTACCACTCTCATCTCTAGGACACTGATGTGCAAATGGGCCTTGTGAAACTGCCAAGTTTCTTGGACTGTCCTACCCAGATAATGCCCCCCCCCCATATGGGAGGCATCCGTGGTTACTGTGGCTAATGGCTGTGTTAGAACAAAGGATTGACCTGATGTCACATGAGTGGAGTGAAGCCACCAGCAAAGGTCTTTCCTCCAACACTCCATTATTGAAATTTGGTGGAACATGGGAGGTTCTTGTAAGGACCATTGAGTGAACAGTAGCCACTGCAGAATCCTCATGTGCAGGCTGGTACCTCCAAAGAGCCAGAACCTATCCTCTGGACTAAAAGGGTTAGCTCCGAGGCCAATGTAGGAGTCAAGCTCACCTGCGCTGAAGCTCCAAGAGGCAAGTTCGGATCTGACAAATGTCCGATGCGAGACTCTTCTCCGGACCCAACTGGATAGCGTCGGCTTCTAAACTCCTTGAGTTCAGATGGAACTAAGGATGTCAGAGCAGAAGTCAGGCCCGAAGATCCCAGGATAGCTCTTGGCACCATTGGTTCCACTACAATCAGTTCCAGACATTTCAGCTCAGAGAAGGAATCAATGTTGAAGGGAAAGACTTGGTCAGTTCCAAATTCCTCTGGGTTGGAGCCGACAACAGCTTGGCAAGTGCCGGTGTCCATAAAAGCCTCCACACCACACGATCCACGTCATCATTGGAAAGGTTCCTGGAGGACCGAGAGGAGGGAGCTGGATATCTGACTGGTTGTAGCAGAGATCATCTTAATGTTGGAGAAACTGGGTCCAGTTATGAGGAGCGGCTCCATATCTGAAACTCCATCAGCACTGACACTACAGATGGTGCTGATGAAGAAGATTTTTCAGTTCCAGCAGTTTTTGTTTCCGGAGATGCCAATTTTGGTAATTTCTTGACAGGCTCCAATTGAGTAGTAGAAGAGGAAGAAGAAGGAGATGACCTCTTGCTCGACCTGTCAGACTTAGATGAAGGAGACTTGGCTGGTTTTGAAGTTCCCTGGTCTTCAGTAAACCTCTGACAATCAAATTATTTTCCTCTCAAGCGGCACCCTATGGCTGAATGAGTGACAAATTGTGCAGGATTCTTGTAAATGAACTGCACCAAGGCAGTATATGCAAATAGTGTGACCACTTGTGATGGACATTTTCTGGCTACATTTTCCATACTTTTTGAACCCAGAGGGTCTGACATCCTTATGCTCCTTACACATTATTATATCCAACAGGCAAAAACAGGGATAATGATACACAAACAGCTTAATACTATGACGAAAATCCAATACAAAGACTATATGTTTTTTTTTGAACAGGAAAAAAATACCAACAACACTAAATAACTTTAATACCTACAGTAAAAAGGGGGGAGGCAGTTCTCTAACTAAGACAAAGCTGCCTAAGGTAGATAACAAAGGGTAGCACTCTAACTAAAATGGGCGATGGTAGCCCTCTAACTCAAACGAGCTGCCTCTGAGTTGAACTGAAACACAGTAGTACTAAAAACACTTAACAAGACTCTAACTTAAATGAACCTGTATTCTGACTAAAAAAATACCAGTGGAAGCCCTGTAACTACAAATGGCTCAAACAGAAGAAATTAAGGCCGGGATAGTGAAGGGAAACACAGGCCTAGCGGAAAGGTACGACAGTGAGAAGCAAACACACAATAGCGAACAATCTAAACTACTAAACTCTTAACAGTTATACATGAAAAAGGACAAAAAATGAATTATTTTTATGAGAAGAAAGAGAGAAAGTTTCCCACTTTGCCAGAGTCAAAATGGAAGCGCACCCAATCTGTTTAGCAGCAAACGAGATCTGGAGACCTTTACTAGGGCATGATGGGATAGGGATACAGCCACGAGCTAGTGGAAGTCCTCAAGGTTTTTGTATAAGGCTGTGTTGGAACCAAGGATCGGTTCTGAACCCAACCAGTGAAAAATGAAGGAGAGCTAGGACAATATCACATCAATACTTTTTACAGGGAGTAAGCACCCCTGCTAATTACATATACCATTGCTGACATCACACAACAGCAGATTAAGGGCAAATTCCCAGTCTTCTCTGTTCTGAAATCTAGCACATAAAAGCAGTCGAAAGGCTGAAAAGCCTGTTAGAGCATATATATATATATATATATATATATATATATATATATACACACATGTATAATGTGAAGATAGGTGAAGGCTGCCAGCCTTGCCAGATAGAATTTTGTTGATAGTTCCGTCATTTGTAAATGTTAATATAAGCTACAGGCTTGTTCTCTCAAATGGAAGAAAATGTTTGTTAAACTGCAAAAATGTAACAGTACACTCTGCTGCAAGAAAGCTGATAAGTCAAGCATTGTGTAATTGTTTGATCACAAAACCCGGAGCCGAGATGTCTGGATGAAGGAAGTCTTGCTTTTGTTTTGAGACTAGAGTTAATTGCTAGAATTTGAATGTATAAGGTCTTTTATTGCTGTAGCCTCCTGACCAGGTGCAACATCAAAAGGGCTGTTACACACTGAGCTTCTATTAGCCTGGGAGACAGAAAATAATGATTTAATCTGAAGTGAGTCAGTGGTACTGTGTTATCAATTTAAGGACAGAGAGACTCAGAACATTTTGCATTTGTCTTGAGAACATCCAACATCACCAGCATTCCGCCTATGCTCTATATGTAAATTTATTTTAGAACTGTGTTTTCTCTTAGATATAGCTAGGAAATAGGAAGATTAGATTAGTTTTTTCTGTATTGATATCAGAACTTTTCTACTGCATTATTTTAAGCATTTCCCTGTGATCTCTGAACTCTTGACTAGCACTGTGTAGTAAGAAGTATTGTCTTGTGTTTTTATTTATTATTAAATATTTTTAAACCTTTCAACTGTGGCTGTTTTGTGTAGAGATAATTTAAGCTCTAGAGTACATTGCATGTATATAGTGATACTGTCCAAGTCACTCCAATAAGCGTTGCTGTTCAAAATACAAAACTCCAAAGTTGAGCGTAGAAGTTCACCAGAAACTGCTTGCAACTTGTTGTGTCTGAAAGGAATGAGAACCATTACCTGCTGCACTACAGCATACTCTCTAGCTCGAGCATTGCTGTCATACCATAACCTTTTCTGTTGGGCTTCTGCCAGGTTCTCCTTGGCCATGTCCAGGAGTTAACTGAGCCTTGTCCTGAGCTTTAGGACATATGACACAACAGACTCCTGGTGAGAGTCACAATCACCTTCCCACTCATCATGAATTAAATCTAGAGGTCCCCTCACCCTATGCCCATACAGCAACTCAAAGGGTGAAAACTCTGTGGATTCCTGAGGAACCTCTCTCTAAGCAAAAAGATGCGGCAAATATTTTTTCCACTGCCTCTTAAACTGCAAATACCCGTAGCATGGGCTTGATTGTAGAGTTTAACCTCTCAACCAGACCATTAGTCTCGGGATGGTAGGGGGTGGTCTTCAGGTGCTTCAACCCACAGTACTTCCACAGACAAGCCAGCAGGTCTGACATGAAACTGACACCTCTGTTAGTCAGAATTTCTTTTGGGAAACCTACTCTGCTGAAAATCTCTAACAAAGCATTTGCCACCTTTTCTGCCACAGTGGAGGACAAAGCCACTGCCTCAGGGTATCTTGTAGCATAATCTACTGCCACTAGGATATACTTTTTCCCTGTGGAACTTGGGGATTCAGAGGCCCCACAATATCTATATCTACCCTCTGAAATGGCTCCTCCATCACAGGCAAAGGCATCAAAGGAGCTCTCACCTTGTCTCTTCCCTTGCCCACCTTTTGACATTGCTCACAGGTCTTGCAGTACCCTGTTACATCTCTGGAAATTCCAGGCCAATAGAAGTTCTGCATAATATGTCTCTTTGTACATTTTATGCCCATATGACCTGCAAAGGGAATACTATCATGGGCTATGGCTAGAAGAGCCAGATGGTAGGCTCTAGGCACTACCAACTGCTGTACCTCTCACCTTCTAGCCCTCCCTCAGGGGTCCACTCTCTATATAGTAAGTAACCATTTGTCCCAGTATATAGATTCCCCCTTCCCTTGAGAATCAGGTGCCTCACTAGCTACCTGCCTTAGGCCTTGCAATGTAGAGTCTGAGAGCTGAGCCTGTCTCAACTCTCTCTTTGTAACCCTTCCCAGCTCCCCTTCCACAGGAAGTCTGAGATCCTCTGACAGTGGTGCCTTACTGTCAGCCTGGGTACTACTACTCACCTATACCTTTTCAGTCACTCTGTCCAAGAGAACATCAGTACCCACAAGCAGCTGTGGCTCACCTTCAGTCTCACTGCTACAGCGTAGCTTCTACCCTGATGTAACCGCCTCACCAGTCCTGGCTGCAAGTATGCGGTCTGTCTGGGTCTGCCTCAGGCTACCAGACCCACATGCTTGTCTTGAAGCCTGACTGCGTGTAACTGCATTAACACCTAGTACTGTCCCATCAAAACCCTTCCCTATCAGGACATCTGCAGGATGGTATTTTGGTATCACTGTTGTCTCAAGACAACCTACTATTGGCATTTTGTCTTTCCCACTTACTGGCTCTCTCACCTTTTGTTCCCCACCTTGCCTCTGTGGACATCTGTATGCAACATGGCCCCACTGGTTTTATTCAAAACATTTAACCCTAGGTTCTGGATGAGTACCTGGACTAGTGGCTTCCCCTGCTACTGGCAGATTCTGTTGGGGCAGTCTGTGCTGCCCACCATGGCTTCCTTTAGAATGAGCAGTACTGGGGGTCCCTTTCCTGTGCAGGAGTGCCCTGCTTCCTAGGTATAGGTGACCCTTCTTCCCCAACTCCCCTGAAGTAGCACATTGTCTATCAGCTAACCAGATCCTCATGTCCTCAGTCAAAGTGCTAAGGGCTTGTTCCCTCACCAAAAGGTCTGCCAGCCCTTCAAAAGTGATGACCTGACATCCACTCACCCACCTATGAAAATAAGTGCTCAGTTCAGCAACATATTCACACACACACCTTCATCTGCCTTGCGTCTATGCTTACAAAACTTTTTCCTAGAAGTTTCAGGTGTTTGCTTAAACAATTCTAACAAGCAGTTCTTAACAGCAGTATAATCAAAATATTCACAATCAGCAAATTTAGACAACACAGTTACAGCTTTACCATGGGGTCAGGAACCTTACCCAGAGACTTTGGTCAACTTCATGCTGTTTACATACCCTCTCAAACATATGAATGAAACTATCAAAATTATCCCCCTCTTTAAACTGCTGAAGAAATGTAATTACCTTTTGTGCTTCTGGGATCCAGTTACTCCCTTCCACATTACCTCCATGACTCTGGCAAACAGTCAGCATCTCCTTTTCATGCTGCCTCTGCCTTTCCTTCTTCTCAGCTTTCAGGCATAGCATTTTTTCATTCTCCTCAGCCTGCAGATGTCTCAGTCTATCTGCTGCTTCTGATTCCAAACGCCTGGCCTCCAACTCAAGTCTCTCTAGCTCCAGATTGATTTTTAAGTCCTCTGCAAAAAGGTTGAGCTGTCCATTCTCTGAGTGTTGTACATTTCCACGGCCAGTCTGATCGTCCTCCTGACTGCTGTTTTCTGATGCAGCTGTGACCAAAGCTGCAATCATGTCTGCCTTAGTCAGGTTTCCCCTGCACCAGTCCTTTAGCCTGGCACATCTCAGCCAGCTGGCTCCTTGTCAGTTTTCTGTACTCCTCTACTGACATGCTTGCCTGCTCTCTCTGACTAACTAAGCTAACAAAACAATAAAAAGTACAGTTGTGTACACTTAACATAAATGTAGCTGTTCGAGTGTATTCACTGTTGCAGTCATCACACTTGGGTTATCTGTCTGCAGGAAGCCCTCAGTCAGCTCGAATACCAGAGTCTTGGGATTTCTGTGTCGGATGCTGTTGCCTCTTCCATGACGTCAGGTCATCAGGGGTATAAAACATGCAGCCGACACCATTACATCAGTTTTTCTTGCCCCAAATGTCAGGAGCACCCCAAAAAAGGAAACTATTACATGGTGTGGAACACCTCCAGTAAAAAGTAAATACCCCTGCCATAAAATATGGCCAAAAAAGAGATAGGTAGAAAGTACAGAAAGGACCAGGGGGCTGGAGGGAGGGAAACCAGGACTGCAACAGTGAATACACTCGAACATCTACATTTATGGTAAGTGTACACAATTGTACTATGTTCTTCATGTTTTACTGTTGCAGTCATCACACATGGGTTGATTCCCAAAGTTGAGGAAGGGTGGAGGCAGTCAAGAAGTGTTAGGGCTGGCCAGCAGGCCTTGTAAAACTGCTGTAGCAAATCTAGCTCTGGATTTAGAAAATATAGCCAAGTGGTAATGCTTGGTGAAGGTGTGTACTGAACACCAGGTTGCAGCTTCCAAGATTTCCCTGGTAGGGACTCCCCTGAGAAATATTGTAGAGGTTCAGGTTGCCCTAATGGAATGAGTTCTGATCCCCTGTGGGGTAGGTTTCCCATGGTGTTTGTAGCAGAAATGGACGCAGTGCACTATCCATTTGGAAATGGTTTGCTTAGAAATGGCCTTACCCTCTGCCCCTGTAGCAAAGCTGACTAGCAGCTGGATAGATTTTCTGAAAGGTTTTGTCCTGTCAAGGTAGAACCTAAGCAGTCTGTGCACATCCAAGGAGTGCAGGATCCTTTCCCCTTTATTCTGAGGATTAGGGAAAAAGGTTGGAAAATGAATGGATTGGTTTAAAGCCACACTGGATACCACCTTTGGCATAAAGGATGGATTAGTCCTGGGGGAAACCCTGTCAGCGTGGAAAATAATGAAGGGTTCCACAGCCATTACTGCCTGTAACTCAGACACTCTTCTTGCTGAAGTGATGGCTAGAAGTAAGGCTGTTTTCCAAGAGAGAAATTTTAACTCTGCTGAAGCAGCAGGTTCAAAAGGGGGAAGCGTGAGCTTTTCCAGTACAAAGTTAAGGTCCCAGGCTGGGGTGGGAGCTCTCCTAGGGGGCCTTAAATTGTTGGCTTCTCTCAGGAACTGTTTGATGAGCGGGTGATAAAAGAGAAGAGGCTCAGTATTATAATGAACTGATATGGCTGAGGCATGAATCTTAATGGATGAGAAGGATAGGCCTTTGTGGAGCAGCTCTGTAATCCAGGATTTCAGGTAAGGTAGGCACGGCTGTGTCCTTTCCTTGAGACCGACTCCAGGAACAATATCTTTTCCACTTTTCAGAATAGGATTTCCTAGTACTAGGCCTTTTGGCTTCAAGGATGACATCCAACACCTGTTTGCTGAGGGCTGCAGGTGGTGTACTCGGGGGATAAGCCAGGCTGCAAAGTTTAGGATTTGCAGCTGTGGATGCACAATCTGTCCCTTCTGCTGGGACAACAGGAAGGGGGGTCTGATGTAGGTGCCAGGGAGGTACCGCTGTCAGACTGCGGAGGAGTGGGTACCAGTGCTGGCATGGCCAGTGTGGTGCAATAAGGATTGTCCTTGGCTTGCCCTGTTTGATCTTGAGTAGTACTTTTGAGAGGAGAGGCAGAGGAGGAAAGGCATAAATTGAGAGGCTTTTCCATGAAAAGGATAGGACATCCACCTTCCACGCACTGCTGTGAGGATTTCTGGTGCAAAATGTGCTCAATTGATGGTTTTGGGGGGAGGCAAAGAGGTCCACCTCTGGTGTCCCCCACCTCTGGATTAGAAGTTTGAAGGAGTTGGTTTCCAGTTTCCACTCGTGTGGGTCTAGCAGATTTCTGCTTAAGTCATCTGCCAGTGAATTCTGTTTGCCTGGCAGGAATTGAGCTTGCAGGTGCACTTGGTTGCTCAAGGCTGTGTTCCACAGGGCCATGGCCAACCTGCAGAGTGGGTATGAATGAGTTCCCCCTGCTTGTTTCTGTACCACGACTGTGGTGTTGTCTGTCTTTATCAGAAGTTGTCCTGGAAGGATAAGGTACTTAAAAGCTGTCAGAGCATTCTGTACAGCTAGCATCTCTTTTTGATTGATATGCAGGGGGATTTGTCTTGGGCTCCATTTGCCTGCCATGTGAGCCCCCCATGATTAGTCTGATGCGTCTGTTGTCAGGGTTTGGGCGGCAGGGGGTTGAGTGAAAGGAAGTCCCTTGTTGTGCTTGCATGCCTCTGCCCACCACAGGAACTCTGTCCTTAGACGAGATATGATAGGAATCACTGTTTCCAGGTCCTGAGAATGTTGGCACCAGAGACTTTTTAAGTAGCATTGAAGTTTCCCCATATGCAGTCTTGCATATGGAATTAAAAGAATGCATGAGCCCATGAACCCTAGGGCTTGCAGTATTTGCCCTGCAGATAGCTGGGTTTTGGTGACCATTAGTTTGAAGTAGTTTGTGAAATAGACCTGTTTTTCTGGAGTGAAAAATGCCATCTGGGAAGTTGTGTTCAAGCTTGCTCCCAGGAATACAATCTTTTGACTGGGCACCAGTTGTGATTTCTTTTCATTGATGGTGTACCCCAGAGAAGTTAGGAGTCTCTTTACAAATGCCAGGTGCTGAAGTAGCAGTTCCTGACTGTCCACCTGAATCAGGCAATTGTCCAAATATGGGTAAATGTGAATACTTCTCTGCCTGCAGAATGCAATGGCTGGAGCCAGGCACTTTATGAATACTCTGGGTGCAGTAGATCAACCAAAGGGAAATGCAGAGAACTCATAGCACACAGAGCCTGCCCTGAAACGTAGATATTTCCTGCAAGACTCCTTTATGGGGATGTGCAGATAAGCTTCTTTTAAGTCTAGGGTGACTAACCAGGCATCCTTGGCTAACATAGGAAGGAGCTGTTGCAGTGTAAGCATTTTGAATTTTGGTACCACCAGAAAGGTGTTGAGAATAGAAAGACCCAGGATAGGGTGCCACGAGCCCTCTTTTCTGGGCACCAGGAACAGTCTGGAGTAAAAACCCTTTCTCCTTTGTTCTACTGGAACAGGTTGAATAGCTCTGATATTGAGAAGGGAAAGCACTTGTTTTTGAGCCCCTGACCACTGGTTTTAGGAAGGTCTGGCAACCCGCTTGGGGTTGGCAGAGAGTGGAAGTAGAGTCTGTATCCCTGGGATACAATGTTTAGACCCCATCTGTCCCGAGTAATGTACATCCAATTTTTTGTATGAAGGGCGAGTTTTCCTCCTAGGGGTGCCAGTACTTGGGCATGGCTGGGAAGGATGATTGAAAAGTCATTGTAAACTTTTTCCATAGGGGGTGGCTTACCACTCCCTGTTTTTGAGGTGGGATCACTCCATTGTTTACATCTCTGCATACCCTGAGACTGTAGTCTTGGTGGTCTGTTCCCCTGGGTTTGGACTGGGAAGGTCTGGGAGGGGCTGGAAAGGACCAATTTTTAGAAGGCCAATGCCCACTGAATCTAGGTGGCTGTACCTGTAAGAAATCTTTAACAGTTTGTATAGATTATAGATTTAGCTTTTTCCTCCATCTTTTTAAGAACTTCTTCTGCTTTTGTGCCAAACAAACAATTTTGATTTAATGGAGCATCTAGTAATTTTGCTTTGATATGGTCAGGCAAGATTTGTTCATTCAGCCAAGTGTGCCTTCTCAGTACAGACCCAGTGACAGCAGCCCTGCAAGATGCTTCTAAGGCATCAAACCCACACTGCAAAGTATGTTTGCTAATTTGGTTTGCAGAATGCATTAACTCTTGTAAATCTTTATTTTCTGCACAATCTGGAAGTGACAACATTTTTTGTTTAATTAGTTCCATAATATGTTGCTGCTAAAACTCTAGAATCTCTGTCTGAAGGGGTAGGGTTTTTGGCTGTAGTAGCCTTTATGCCTTTAGGTCTCCGGATCTGCAGTACTATTCTTAAAGAGAAATTTGTGAGAGTCAGGTACTCTGTAGTACCTGTCAGGTTTTCTAGGAGCTGGTGGTAAGGTGTCAGGAGTAAGACTGGATTCCATGAAGACATCATCCACAATATCCAGGGCAGGGATAGCTAGAGGCCTGTGCTGGGGCAAGTCTAAAAATTCTCTGAGTCTCTTCTTGGACTGAGGATAGTCTTGGCATTCCCAATGGAAATGCTCTCTTAAGGTATGCAAAATTTCATCAAAAGAAAAATATTCTAGACGGGAGGCAGAGGGAATGGAATCCTCTGCATCAGAATCCTCATAGGTAAACAAGGGTACGTCCTGGTAATCACAGGGATATGAGTCATCGGACTCATGGTCTGAAGAATCAGAAGGAAATTCCATTCTTTGTCTTTTAGCAGGGGAAGTCTGGCTTCCCCTAATTAGAGTAATAAGGTCTTCAGCCATTTTAAGCATTTGTTTCTGTGGCATGGGAGCTAGAGCATGCACTTTGATCGTCTGTTTTATAGGCGTAGTGCGAACTCTGGGCCTGAGAAATTCTGCAGTTTTAGTCAAAAATGAAGCTGTCGGTTTAATACAAAGACCGGAAGGTCGGAATACACCCTCAGAAGCTGGTGCCTGCACAGCGGCTCCAGACCCATACAAGGTAGCGATATCCACAGGTTCCATAGTCAAAGAAGCATCTCGTGGCATACCGGACTCCGCATGGGTCTCAGCAGAGGTCTGAGAATCTGCAGAAGCGGGTATCAGGGGTGCAAAAGCGCATCACTGAGTACTGGCGGAAGCATCATTGGCAGTTTTGGACCTATGTGGTCTGTCTCTGTCTTTATCCTTACATTTTTTCAGAAAATCAGTAGTTGGATGGCTTATCAAAGCCATTTCGGAATACGGAGAAAGAGAGAGAAAGAATTTAGCAATAAAGACAGCCCGATGACGAATAGTTCGGGTGTTAAGGCACAAAACTGACAGTGAGGGACATCGTGGTCTGGGCCTAAACAGGTGACACAGTAAAAATGAAAATCTCTGTGAGGTATTTGCTTTCCACAGGCAAGACAATTGTTAACTTTTTCTGACATTGGTTAGAGCAAGAAAAAAGGATCCCCCAATGGGGTACTTAAGCTTTAAAAGACGTCAGGCTTGAAACTCGAAAAAAATGAAAATTCCAGGTTACAGCTGACCGGCACTTGCAAACTGCTTCTGCTTCGGGCTCCTACACGGCAAGAAAAGCTGATGTAATGGCGTCGTCTGCATGTTTTATACCCCTGATGACCTGAAGTCATGAAAGAGGTGACAGCATCCGACGCAGAAATCCCAAGACTCTGGTATTCAGGCCAACTGAGGGCTACTTGCAGGCAGATAACCCAGGTGTGATGACTGCAATAGTGAAACATGAAGAACATCAATTGTGATCTGAATTCTGAGTATTCACTGTGTGGCTGATTTAGAGTACAAAAACACCTTCGGTGATCATGTAGACAAGCTACAGGAATTCACACTACC